>NW_028251126.1:0-42688 GCF_964263255.1 Lissotriton vulgaris | reverse complement strand
AATCCGTTGGTCCAAATCTTCAAAAAAGGATGGTGTTAATCAAATGTAGATTCACAAAATAATACAATAATCATAGAAGTCCAATCCTTTAACTAAAATCACTCGCCCCATCACTGAGAGCAGAAGTGAGGAGCAGAAAAACATTTGTGGGCTTGATTTTCGCACAGGCTTGCCAAGGTTGGCATCGCGCTGGTCGGATGCAGAGTGGAGTATGTTAACACCGAGATAGCAGAACCGGACTGGACGTAGTGGGCATTGTGTGAAGAAGAATTCTTTATTTGGTTTTATACAACCATAAAAAATAAAACATATTACAATATAAGTTAATAATAAATTTTACAATAAAATACATCATTATATCTGGATATGTGCAAAATAGGTCCTACTCTTTAATAACCATGTTCGAACGACGAGATCCAACTACCTTTGGCCAAAACATTATATATGAAATTCAGGTATGGAATTTTGAAAATAAACATGACTATAGCCAGGTGGACAAGTATTCATACCGAAAAGACTAGTGACCATGTAACACAAGAGAAGATGAGTCGCATATTCTTTATTTTTTTGTCCAGCTTATGAAGTTATTAGAAAAAGATGGATTAAACCTCTTTGTTTAAATTTAGGAGTGCGCTCATATAAAGAAGCGGAAAGGATTCTAAAGACCGATACAAGTCAAGTGATACTTTTCGGTGTCAGTAGATTTCTGCTAGCAATACATTTTGTACGTGATATAGTGGGTCTGAAGCTCTGAATGGAATTATGATGTAATTTTGAAGCAACCAGTTATGAAAGGTTGTTGCCACTTCCTTTAGATTATGTCGTGTATATACACTCTTATTTTAAAGTGTTATTGTCATTAGAAAAGGATGACGATTATGGGCTGAAGCAATGAATTCCATGTGTTTTTTTATATTCTGATGCCTTTTTAATCTATTTAAATTAAGCTTTTAAATGTAACGATTTCCTAACCGTATCTGTGTTATCTGTAAAATCATTAATTCCCTTATACAGACCTTTTAATAATGTAAGTTTATGTTTTATGTATCTTTTATGGCTCTATCGTGTCGAAATAAAGATTATAAATGAAAAATGAAAGAACCATGTTCACAAGTTCGCAGTAGAGTGCATCATTAAATCTAGATCTGTACAGGGTTTTCCAACTCATTAGTAAACATATTCACAGGTTCAATGTCCGCTTTTTTAAGTGTGTCAATCAAAGTTAATAACTTTACACCACGACAAATTAAAATGGATGATGATCCCCCTGCCCAGCGGGTAATGGTCTGCCTACATGTACGAATATTAAGCTCTTTTACAATTTGGCTTTAAAAGCGTTCTTCGCGCTTCACTGACTGTAGGACAAACACACATCACGTGGCATAAGGACTCCTTATGATATCCACACAGTCTGCAAGTTACGTTGTGATAATTCCCTGTTCCAAATCGGTTGCAGATTCTTTGTTTCGTATACTCCAAACCGATACAACATATACTTATTTTTTAGGAACAATCTAAAGTGAGCTGCTAGATAGTCTTGCGGTTTTAGTTTTACATAAGTATTTATCACTGTCCATGAATGATGTCTTTTTGCCACTACATTTTTGTCATCTAGGAAAGATAGTTTTTTTGCAGCACCATTGCACACTCTATTAAAAGCCACCCTCTCCATCTTGCTGTCGCATGCCTCTTCAATGTCCAATTCCATCAGAGCTGTTCTTAGGTGTGCACCCCATGAATACAGGGTTTTTTGGTCGAACTGGGCCCTTATTTCTGTCCAGCATAGATTATTCAGGGTACCGGGTTCCGAAGAGCGAAGTTTCCAACACAATTTCACGAATACAGATTGCCTTCGGAATTTCTGGTTTTGAAGTCCAAACTCCAGGTGAATCTGGGCTGGTGACACTTCTCTAGGGAGCTTAAAAATGGCTTATACACTTTTGTCTGTAAGTCATTTAAAATTTTGAATTCTAGGCCATGCCATATTTCCAATCCGTAAGCCATAGCTGGGAGTAATTGTGCTGCCATTGTTTTTAAAAGATTACTATAAGACAGGCAAACCCAATTTTGTTTGTAGCTGTTTATATGCAAAAATAAGGGTTTGGGCCTTTGCTTTTATTGCATTTTTCTAAGCCGTAAAGGATTTGTAAGTGCCAACTTTCACTTTCTCTTTACCCTTGGCGAACCACTTGATTTTTTTCGATCTAGGGCCTACTAAACGCACCACCTTTGTTTTTTTCCTATTTATCTCCAACCCCTGAAGATCGAAGTAGTCAGGTGATCAATGACTTTTTGTAATCCAATAGGGGTTTGGCTTAGGATCACAATGTCGTCTGCGTATTGCAGATACTGTTTGTGGTCCCCTGCCAATTTCGGGGGATGACAATTTACTTTTGACAGGTGGTTGTTCAGATCTGCAAGGTACAAGTTAAAAAGGCTTGGGGTCTAAATACACCCCTGTTTCAGACCATTTTTTATTTCAATCTTGGATGATGCTATCCTACCATCTCCCAGCTTCACCCGGGCCCAGGTTTCACTGTGGAGGGCTACTATGGAGTTAATTAGTTGCTGCGGGACCCCCCATCCTTTCAATTTTGCCCATAGTCATTCACGTGGGACTGTCGAAGGCCGATTTTAAGTCTATATAACATACACATAGACCTGATTTCTTTAGGATTGATTTTTCTGTAAGAAGTGCTATGGCTGCCAAATGTGTGCTTGTACCCATTCCTTGCCTAAAACCGGTTTGGTATTTGGGAATAATACCTTTCTTCTCCATCCATTCCTGTAAATGTAATAATAAACATGAAGCATAAAGTTTTGCGTAAACATCCGTCAAGGCTATGAGTCTGTAATTACTAGGCTCATTGCGATTACCATTACTATATATGGGATGAAATATGCTCCCTCTCCAAGAGTTAATGATCTTATTTTGAGAATACAAATAATTAAAAAGCGGAGTTAGAAATATTGACCAAAATTCTGCATCGTGTTTGAAGATTGCGTTTGGAAGCCTGTTCGGCCCTGCAGCTCCCTCCTTTTCCAATTTTTGTATTATTTCTTTTAGTTGTTTGTTGTCAATTAAGGTGGTTATGCCATTATGATTTGGTGATAAGTCTTCAGTCTGTGCTGTATCATGGGGGACTAAGATTTCTTCACTTTGTGCAGTTTTCCAGAATGAGTGGTTAGTATGCTTATCCTCCTGCCGGATACCCGGTCCAGGTTCCAAATTCATAATTTCATGGTTAGTATTGTTGTATACATTTTGTATATGTTGTTCCCAAATCTTTTCACTTATTCCAGCTTTTTGAGATATTCCTGTTCCTTTAATTAACTTATCTATTATGCCCCAAAATTTGCAGCTGTTGGGCTGTTTGCTGGCCCAAAGAAATTTTTCCCACAGCTTTTCCATACATTCCTTTTTTGCCATTCTACACCTCTCCCTAAAATTCTTCCTCATGTCACTAATATTGTTATTCATCACCGGATTTCCGGATCTTATGGCCAAAACAGCTTTTCTTGATTCCCTTATGATTTCTCTTTTTGATTGCGCAACTGTATATTAAACCAGGGTTCATAAATTCTACTTTGGGGTCCTTGATATCCCGGGTGAACCGGAAATTTATTTAAAAGAAAATGACCCAATTGTTCCCAAGAGTCTTCCGGTGATTTGGTACACTGTGAACCAGGATCGTTTATGTATTTATGTACAGCAACCATTATTTGAGGGACGGTTGTACCGCGCCATTTTAATTTCTTCAGATTGTATATTACTGGAATTTCTGTCAATGCAGGTATTTTCTCTTTCTCAAACAGCTTTGCATTGATGGTCAAAACTTGCGGCAAATGATCACTTTCCGGGCGGGGTTGTATGTAAAAGGAATCAACTGTCATGTAAAGTTCATTGCTGACTATGGTATAGTCAATGGTTGATTGATTCTTCCCACTTAAAAAAGTGTTCCTGGCTGGTTGATCTCCCATTATTTTACTGTTCAGGATGTATAATCCCATGGTGTCCAAATCGTTTTTCAGCTCATTAGCCTCCAACTCCTTTTGACACTTTCTCTTGTTTGACTTACTCCCTATTAGGTTGGAATTAAAGTCACCTGTAATCATCATCTCACTATTTTGATGACTTTTCTGCAAAACCTTGATTAAGTTAATCAAGCATACCAGTTTTTCCTTTTTCAGCTTTTTATCTAGGTGAATTTATATATTTAAAATCAACAGCTACTGGGGCATTATATTCCAGAATGTTTGCTTTCCAATTTCACAACCCGAATCCAGTTTTCACAAGTATCAAGTTCTTCTGTTTGCCAAGATAACTTTTCTGATACATAAATGTCCATATTTATGAATTTGTTCTGCTGAGACATGAAATTCTGTATATCCATTAATGGGTTTAGGAATAAAGTTGCAAGTCTCTTGTAACACTTTGTAGGAAGGCTTGCGTCTCAGGATCTTGGGCCATTTCATTGAATCTGTGAATGTTCCATGAACACATTCTAATTTTGTAGTCCTTGGGCGTACCTAGATGCATCACTAATGACTGTAGCCTTTGGGGATCGTTAGAATCATCAGGATCTTTTTTGGCTCAAGAAAATAGGCACCCACGACCAATCGTGGAGATCTTCAAGCAGTTGTTTTGAACAAGCTTGATCCTGATTTGTCATCTCTGTTGTTTTAATTAGCGAATATGAATTTTTAGGAGTGGTACTTCGTGCCCCCCTTAGGCAAGTTTTTGAAAAAATTCTTCATCTCGGATTTAATCGGGCGCACAGTATCCAATAAAAGTGGGTAAGGATATTTCAGATTTTTTGGGTAAGATAGAGAAATACCCCATGCATCAAAGTTGACTCTTTCTGAGAAAATCAGAGCTGTTATTTCCTTTGAGGACCAAGTTGTTAGAGTAACCTCCTTTTCTGATAATGTTTTCATTTGCAAAAACTCCACTGTCAAGAGATTTGCTGTAGTGATACTACGCAGCTTTGGTATCTCCTTAAATAATCTCATTAGGTTTCCCCTATTTAAGGAGTCCAATCTGCCCTTTGTTTGATATTCTGGCTCAAAGATCAGTTTATTAGATGATTCTTCAGGTTCACTTTGTTGAATCCCCGTTTGACGGGAACTATTCTGTTCTAACTGTGTAATAGACTTTATTTCTGATTTGTACTATATTATCTGAAGTCTCCCTTTCCTGCTTTATTACATGCACTTGACCATCACTTGTTGTCCTACTTAATTGGACAGGTTTTTGACATACCTCCGTACTTATACGGTCTTGTAAGTTAGATTACACTATTAGAAACTCCCAGACCCGTCCCTGTTTATCTAGGGACATTTTTAATTTATTCCAATTTTGGGTTTTAATAAATTCATTCAAAGAACCCGTAGATTTTGTTGAATATTCCAATAACAGCCCGTCCGATTTAATTTTGTTTCGATCTTCTTGTACTCTGTCTTGAGAGGTTACCATACTGTGTTCATTTGGCATTTCTTCACAATTTGAGGACATAATTTGTGAATTTAAAGAGTCTCCATTTACGCCATCTTGACTATTGGTTGCGGTTTTATCATCAAGCCGTGTCTTTATGAAGGCCTTGTCCTCATTAGCAATTTTTTCTTTATATCCTTCTTTTGAGGGGTCTTTGATTTCTCCTTGATTTAGCTCCAAATTGTTTTCACTCACAAAAGCTTTAGAATTGACTGGAATGTCCTGTTTTTTGATGGCATTGTGTGTTTCCCCGGGTGGCTGGAAGGGTGGTGTGCCGGTATTATAGTTGAGGTGGAGTTGGGGGGGGGGGGGGTTCTTACTGGGTGTTAGTTTTGCAGCAGTCCTGAAATTATTGGCCCCTGTAATAAAAGCTGCAGTGCACTCTTGCGCCCCCACCCCCTTACCCTCAATGCAGTTGGTCATTCGTATAGGACCAAGCTACTGACTGGTCGCCTAGGACGAAGCTGAAACTTTCAGATCTACCATTAGTTTGCAATGTCCCACCAGCGCTGATGAATTTTAGACATAAGTGGGAACGGTGGTTAGGCACCCTGGAAGATACCAAATGGCGGGAGGCAAATCTATTTGCTTTCGACTGCAGTAGATTCAGCAGCACCATCTACACAACATACCTCACACCCAAACGCCTATGCAGGCAGGTGCGCTCACCAAACCTAACTACCTTTGGTGTGGGAACCAAGAAGCAGACTTCTGCCATATGGTTTGGCAGTGCCCATGTATCGCTACATACTGGAGGCACGCTTTCGCAGGTGTTGGAGAGAAAAGTTAACCAGATTTTGAAACTAGTTTGCTGGGTCTCCAGGAAGATTTGGGAGGCACATGAGGAGACTGTGCTACCATTGGCATGGGTACAATTATCGCCAAAAGGGATTTTGCACGTAGATAGAACTCCCCTAACGTGCCAACTCTCACAGAATAGTGGGCAGCGATGGGCTGGAATGCCTAACAAGAGGTGCCGGCATACACGGCTAGAGGCTGTCTGCGAAAGCAGCAAAGTATATGGGGGGAGGTGGTGGTAATTTTATGGCCTGATGAATATGCCGGGACACAGACTTTGCAATGCTGTGGGCTCTTAAGGTGGCATGTGAATTGAAGTTTGTGGGATGGATGCAATGTTTTTCAGTGGTATTAATGTACTCATTAACGACCAAACCCCACATTGCAATTCCCCCCCTCCATTGGAGATTGCAATGTAGCCACACCTAATTAGTGATAAGTTGGTCCAAATCTCCCAAAAACAGATGGTTTTAAAATCAAATGTATAATCACAAAATAATATATTAATCGCGGAAGTACCATCATTTTAATTAAAGACACTCAACCCATCACTGAGAGCAGAAGTGAGGACCAGAAAAGTATTTGTGGTCTTAATTTCCACACAGCCTTGCCAAGGTTGGCATCCCGCAGGCAGGTCGGATGCAGAGTGGTGTATGTTAACACCAGGATAGCAAAAAAGATGGTACTTCCCAATGCAGTTGGTCATTCACTTTGGTACCAAATTGGGGATCGTAGTGCGAACCCAGAGGGAAAAGCCGGGATTTAACCCAATTGACCTTCAGCCCAGATATCTTCTCAAAGTACTTCAGCATTTGCATGATAGCTGTGAGGTCCATAATGGTGTCCCTTACATACATCGAAATGTTGTCTGCATATAGAGAGACCGTACTAGTCTCGCCCCCCCCCCCCATGCAGCACTACCCAATGTACTCTGAGATCTCGGAGGCGGGCATCTAATGGTTCTCTTGCCCTGGTAAAGAGCAATGGACAGCCCTGCCGGGTACCCTATGAATGCCTCAATAGTCATAGATACAGCAGCCCGTCTACACTCAGAAGCGTGGGTATAGAGGATCTGAATCCATTTGCACATGCAAGTGCAAACCCATACAATTCAAATATCTTACACGCATAATGCCAATTGCAGAGACGAAAGGCGTTTTTTAAGTCAATGGCTCAACAAGCCGGTCGGGTCGTAACTCAGCGACGAAGGAGATGGTGTCCTAAAGCCTTTGCAGATTGAGTGAAGTATTGCTCTCAGGAAAAAATGCTCCCTGATCACAATTGATCAGGATGGCAAGAGTGAAAGAGAACGATTAGCCAGAATTTCAGCTAGAAACTTGTCCACAGAGTGGACTGTAAGACGATACTTCCTTAGCGCCCATGGAGTAAGGGCACTCAAACAATTTTAGCTATTGATGCACCAGCACAGGGGCGAATACAGCAAACAACTTTGTTGATATACCACATGATCCTGGGGTTTAACCCTGCGGTAAGTTTTGGAGGATCTCTTTGACCTCCTGGAGGTTGACGGGTCACTCCAAAGTTTCATTAGCTTCTGGGGTCAATCTAGGAAGACGCACGCTTCCCCATAAACAGCCAAAGTTTGTCATCAGAGGGGTCAGATGTGTTGCCATATAACTCTATAAATGTCATAGAAAATTGAGTTAATACCTGCCTGAATGTGCATCTCACCTAGAAGTGGTGTATCGATGGATAGCAGAACAGATTGTGAGGGCAGAGGATGTACAAGCTGTGGTAGGAGCTTGCCAGATTTATCGCATTTTTGTAATATGTGTGGGACAAATAAGAGGAGTAATCATGGCAATGAAGAATCTCCAATTTATTCTAGTAAGTATCCTTCAGAGTGTGTCTAAACTATCTGGGGATTAAAAATATCTGGTTTTCTAACATATGCAGCATCTCTTTTTCAAGCTACAGGACGTCCCTCTTTATCGTTTGTCCGATGCCAATGGTTGATTGAATGCAGAATCCTTTGGTGATCACTTTAAAGGAACCTCATTCAATTAGAGGGGAGGGTGTCAGACCTCCATATGCCTTGAATATGATCCATCCCTAATTGTCAGAAGACACCTTCTTCCACACACATTAATATCATGCACTACATAGGGATGGGTGCTAAGAATTTACTCCAATGAAGGATCGTGTGGTGGGGATTATGATTGGATATACTTTTAAGGTAATACGTAGTTGTGGTAATGCAAGTATCTAGGCCAGGGGTGCACATAAATCGATCAAAAGAAAGCAAGTGCGCATGTTATGTGTATCAGAGTAGTATGAGTATTCACAATGTGTAGGAAATTGAATACGCCAGATGTCTACCAGTTGCCATTGTTACAAGGAAGTGCATAATCCTTTTGCATAGTGTACAACTGAAGAATCTGGGAATGGGGATAAAGATCTATCTAGTTGGACGTCTAAAACACAATTGCAGTCGGTGCTAATAAACTATGGTATATGCGACTAATCCTCTAGGCAGGCTGAGTTATGGGTCCAATGTGTAGCTTGAATCAGTATTAGAAGCATAGAGGTAACCCAGAACTAATTGCTTACCATCTAACACACCGTAAAGACCTAGATATCAGCCCTCTTCATGTATAGGTGAACTCTCCCGGTTCAAAGGCTATTATGTTTTTATCTAGGAACCTAAATCAATATTTCTATTTTATGCCCTTGTACGGTTATAATCAATAATATCCCTATAATGGCATAGGAATCATATCCATATTTAGTTGTAGCCCATGCAGTCACATTAAGCAAGGCTTCCCCGGACTCCGAGAAAGCACAACGAGTTCTCTAAACAAACCAAACCTCTAGCAACCTGGGAAATCCCCATTTGCTTTTGTTTTGATTTCGTCCTAGATCTCCTGTGAAGCACTGTAAGAACGGCCAGTTCTTAGTGACATCTTTATTGACGTCTTATGTCCAATCTTACGTCAAACCCGGCACCTTTTAGGTATAAATATACCAACGTTGCCTTAAGCAAACACACGGTGGTGGTTTTGGAGCCGAGCAGCTATCTACTTGCCCGAGAGCCCAGCTGATGCGAGAGCCCACGGACGCTGCCCCTCCCTTTTGATGCACTGAGAGAGACGCTGTCTTTTCTCCTGCCGAGAAATCCAGCTCCGGTGTTCTCTGCTGCCTTCGCGGGCTCCTAGGAAATCGAGTCCTGAAAGAGAGATACCAGACCTCCTGCATTCTATTACCCAGGTACGGAGCTGATTAAACCCTTAAAGAGAATTCTTGAGTCAGATTCTTGGCAAAACCAACTTAACTTTAACTGCTACTTACTTACTCCTTCCCACGTATTAGGCTTAGGTCAGGTACACCTGGGTAGGCGTAATTAGAAGCACCAGTTGAGTACGTTAGTCAATGTATATATGTATGTATATATTTTATCCATTTTAAAGTATCTTATGGCTAAGAAACCATATCAATGCTTTTACAGTTTTATTTCATAATACTCCTTTTACTGTACGCACTTTACTTTACATTAAGTATTGCAATTATGTCAATTCATTTCTCTTGCATGAGAAAGAAGACTGCTCAATAAATTACACCTTTTATTGAAACCGCCCGTCTCTCTTTTCTCTGCACTCTGGTGAAACTAAGTACGCACGATTGACTGAGTGAAATAGCTGTCTATTGTTTTCACACGACTCTAGAGATACACTCTTATTCTGAGGGAGAAAAGTTGTCATGTTATATGGTTGTCAGAAGTTAATCCCTTCTTGTCTATCCAGAGAGGTTAAACTCCTCCTCGTTTATTCGAGAAAGTTTCTAGTGACCTCTGAGCTAGCTGGCAAACCTTAAGTCTAATATAGTCAGTAGAGACCTAGTCGACCTCAGTCCTACGTCTACACTGCTGAATATATTATTCCAATGCGCATAGCCTATTGGGAATATAGGAACTACACTACATGGCGCCCAACGTTTGGTAAGGCGATAAATCTAACGCAAGACGTTAGAGTAACTCAGGCGTGCTTTTTCACACAGACCCTTTTTCCCGTAAATACTCCAAAAGACGTCTGGAGTGGGTAAGAGGTTAAAATCCGCCGGACCTTAGAAGGAAGAGATTCCTATGTATAGTTTTTGGTTTAGTCAACGTTGAAGGATACAGTGTTCCAAAATATTGTGCACCTAATCTTTGTTTCCTTGGAAACCTGCTCTGCAAACTTTCTTTAAAACAATGTCAACTAACGGCGACAGAAACGAAACCGGTGAAGCTGCAGTAGATGCGAATCAAAGGGGTTTCGCTGTTACAGGGTTTAATGAAAATGAACCGGGTGCAATTATCATCCCGGCAAATATAAGAAGAACTATAACTATTAAACTTATAGAAAACGGACTGACATCACGAGGTGGTACAGTCATATTCGTGGTAGAGGCCCATGAATATCGGCAGACAGAGGTATTCTATTAATGGATAAACTTTCCAGCAGCAAACGCTGTAACACACGAATAGGCATGAGCGGATTTTGCGGATTGGCAATCCGCGAATTTGCGGATTTGCAAACTCGCAATCCGCAAAATCCGCGAATTCCCGCGAATTTGCGGATTTTTTTTTTTTTTTGTGTTCGCCCGTGTTTCTGCCAGTTCGCGAGGGTTTTTACAATTTCGCAATTTGCGAACTTACCTGTCGGGTCGCAAGTTTTGCGAACTTGTTGTTTCTACGTGTCCAACCTGTTTGGGACACTCTTCTTCATCACTGCCACTCTCTGTCACCACTGCCACTCTCTGACTTCTCATGCCACCCTCTGGCCCACCCATGCCACCCTCTGTTTCATCACCACACCCTCTGGTTGTCCAGTGTACATTATTTTCGGCAAAGCAAAGCACACCTTCCCTGCCTCAAGTGACCTGAATTAATTTGGGGCTGATTAATGTGTCACAGAATATTTTTTTAGCTGGCACCTGCTTCCTTAGTGCGCCCTGATTAGTGATCTTTTGCACTTGCTAAGTGCTTTCATTGTTGCAAAATTAGTTACAACACCTGCCCTGCCCCAACTGACAATAATGAATTAGGGGCTGATTAATGGATTTTAACTTCCAGCCTGGCTCCTGCTTGTCTCCCTTAGCTGTAATTCAGGACCTTTGTGGCATATGTGTAACTATTCTGAGGTTCAGAGCAGGGTCACATAATAGTTGCAACTGGCAACTGAACTCTGGAGGGGCCCCTCAGGAAGCACTACAGGAAATGGCTACTAATGATGTGCCTGAACTTTTGAACCTGGTAAGTAGTTACTTTCAGTTTTGCTTAGATCGTATATCTGCAATTTCGCACTTATTCGCGGGGCGCGAACTCACGCGAACAGTGCGAGCAGTGCGAGCAAAATCCGCTGCTCGCGGATTTGCGGATTTTGCAGGAAATTCGCAAATCTCGCGGATTGCGGATTTCCCGAAAATCCGCAAAATCCGCGAGCGGAACGGATTTTCCGCCCATGCCTACACACGAATTCCACTATTACAAAATAGAGGAACCTCCGGATGAATACACTCCTTTCGAGGAGGTTGAAATCCCATTAAAAAACCAAGAGCACCTGCTCTGGTTTAAAGGCGCCCTAAAGCATAAATCACATCATCAGGCTCGGTCCACTAGGTAGACCAGGAGCAACGTGGCCGGTTCTAGCCAGCTACACACCACATCCAGACATTGATAAAATGTCAAGCGAAGAACTCTTAGTTAAAATAAACTAATTAACAAAGGCATATAGAGAGTTAGTTCAATTGGCAATGGAGGATATAACTTACCTCCAGAAATTGAAAGAAACAGATATAGCAGAACAATCATTTGAACTTGCCAGATTCATAGAAAAATCCTATGAAGAACTAGGAAGAGATAGTTTGGGTGAGAAACCAGTAAAACCCCAACTAACTGAAAATCCTGAAAGGATATTTATTAAAAATAATCTAAACACTCCAAAAAAGAGCTGGGATGGAAATAAACAATCCACTCCCAAAGAAAAAAGATTCCAGTCCAGAGGAAGGTCTCCTCGGCGGAGAGAAAGATCTCCGGACCAAGGACATAAGTCTCCCCAGAGGGAGCCCTCTGAGAAAAGATACAACCTTAGAAATAGGGATAATTTGAAAAAGCCTGATAGATATCAAGATATTGATACACGTCCCTCTCGATCTTTTCAGACTTCCTCGCAGAAATCGGAAAGGAGAGGACGGTCAGAACACAGGGAAGAGCACGTCAAGTCCAAAGACAAGGAACCTGCTCAAAGTAGAAAATTACAATTTCCAAGAAAGAAGGTAGCCAGTATTAAAATAATCAAACATGCCGAGGATACTGAGGACACAGCTGAAAAACGGAGAGTGGGCCCAGACAATGCTAGACAGCGCAGCAGAAGTGACAATAGCTCGCAAGATCCTGATGAATCATCTGGAGACAGTGGACACGAATGAATACATTCAGGTGGAAACTGCAGATACCAAAGTTAGCAAACCTCATAAAATATACAAAATAACATTGCGTATAGAGGGAGATAAGACTATTAAAGTAAGGGGTCTGTTTTGGGATAACCTTTCAAAAGGCTATGACATCCTATTAGCTGAGAAAGACTGGCCACTAGAGTTTGTCAGGGAGTGCCCTCATGGCAAGAAATGATTATGCTTGCCTTCTCAAATCATATTCCAATTCATAGAAAATACACATATGCAAGAAAATGGGCAGTAGCCCAAGCTCCTGCATTATATAAAAATCAGGTAGGATGGGATGAGGACTCCCCTCCTCACAAAATCCAGTTAAAATGTCAACCCACTGCACAAAGGCAGTACCCAATTAAGCAAGAAGCTAAAAAACAAGTCATGGAGATCTTAGATCAACTTGAATACCAAGGGGTGATCGAAACATGCACCTCTCAAATGAACAATCCTTTGTTTCCTGTCTCCAAGCCAGACGATTCATATCGTCTAGTCTTGGACTACAGACACCTTAACTCATGCTGCAAGACATTTGCAGTACGAAACTCACACAGTGCAGCACTAATGAATAACATCGTTCGCAAAAAATACAAAACAACATTAGACATCTCTAATGGATTCTTTTGTCAAAACATTGCACCTGAAAGCAGGTATTTAACCGCTTTCTCAATATTGGGTCACAGAAAATTTCTGTCGACTCCCACAGGGATTCAAGAATAGCCCAGGATTATTCTCAGCAAGGGTAACAGAGTTACTACAAATATATGATGATGGGGCATTATCTTATGTCGATGACATCTATCTCACAGATGATGACCTGGATACTCACTTGAAAAGAGTGAACACTATAATACTTCGCAGCAGAGGGTTACAAATTCAACTTTAAAAAGTCACGAATTGCCCACCTAACTGTCCTGTTTTTAGGATATGAATTATCAAGTGAAGGCAAAAGCCTAGCTGACAACTTCTTAGAGAAGTGCGCTGTACTCCAAGCACCAAAAACGCTGAAGAACTTACAATCAATACTAGGTTTCCTGAATTTCGGAAGAACTTACATTCTAAATTATGCAGAGAGGGTTAAACCTCTCTATGAATTATTAAAACCTGATTTTAAACCAATCAATTGGACTCAGAAACACACAGAAATTTTGAGATCATTGCAAACAGACATGTTAGCTAAAACAAAATTACAAACTCGCGACAACACACGCAACCTTGTAATCCGAGTCATCTCAGGAAGATGCGGATTCACGTACCTGACCTCTAATGAGGGAGAAACGGTACCAATAGCTTACAAATCACAATGGTACACAAAAGCTGAAATGAAATTCAGTTGAACTGAAAAAATTCTAACTGCGGTTCAGACTGCTGTATCAAAAGAAAGAGCCCTAGCACAAGGTAAACGAATAATAATCGTTACACCGGTACCAGCCCTAGAAGCGGTAACAAAAGCAAGCATTCCAAATGCTAAAGCACTACATCCGAGATGGATCCAATGGGTTAATTCTCTTGCTGCAACAGACGTAGTATACGAATTTGATCCTAATTTAAAAACACAAGAATTTCTACAATATGAATATGAATGTCCTCTGCCAACCGAAATCCTGCCTCTAGAACACTACGGCTGTAAAATATATACAGACGGATCAGCACAACCCGCAGTTGGGGGTAAACAAGCTTACTGTGCTGCGTGCGCGATTGTTAAAGGTCATTGGCACAAAGGAAAATTTAGACCACTGGTCACTAAAACGCAATCTCTAGGAGCTTGTACAGCTCAGCGAGCTGAACTACTAGCATTTAAGATGGCGCTTGAAAATACCGATCGCGAATTCCCCACACTAATAGTGTGCGATTCATATTACTGTGTTCAGTCTTATAATGAATACTTGCAGAACTGGGTTCAAAAAGATTTCAAAGATGCAAAAGGTGGCACAATCAAGCATAAAACGCTTTGGGAACAAGTAGTTCTTTTACAGAAAGAACTACAAAAGACTCACGTGATACATACACTGAGTCATCAACGTGATGGCGTTCACGTTGCGGGGAATTCATTGGCTGATGAAGCTGCGAAGGCAGCTGTGCAAACGGCTTCCGTAGCTGCTATCCCCGTTCAAAAACAAAAATAGACAGCGATATAATGCAAGCTGTCAGTGCGTCAGTAAAACAGGACAGAAAAACACTCCCGAAAGGCTTTCCAGTAAAGTACTCATACGTAACTGATGCGAATAATGTTCTATTTGCTCGAATCCCTGGAGTGGGGGATAGGGCAATTCCAAACATGGAACAAAGGTTAGGACTAATTACAGCGGCAGACGAAGGGCTCGCTTCTGCACATGCTGGTGTTTTCGCCACAATATCATTATTAAAACAGAGATATTGGTGGCCGCGCTTGAGAATACAAACTAAGAAATGTTCTAGAATGCGAAATATGCCAAAGAATGAAAGTATCAACAGTGAAACGACCAGCACAGACGCCCCTTCTAATTTCAGATAGACCTTTAGCTTGTGTTTACCTGGACCACTGTGGTCCCTTACAAAGGGATGGTAACTATAAATATATCATGGTCGCAGTGGATTCCTGCACGAGATTCATTTGGATGTGGCTCCAGCGCTCGGCTGACGCCAGAGCTGTTATAAAAGATTTGCGAGTCTTTATCGGCACATACGCAATTGGCATGCTACATTCTGACCAGGGTCCTGCTTTTAGCTCTCGAGCTTATAAGGAGGCCATGACCAGCACGGGCATTGCATTGCGGTACTCTTGTCCCTTCCATTCTTTTTTTTTTTTTGTTTTTGTTTTTATTGAATAGAGCAAAAGGTAAACCAAAGGTACAAAACATTTTATGCTTTAACTTTCAATAATCACACATTTCCAATACATTTCTCAAATAACAAACAAGAGATAAAAAGTTAAAAAGTTAAAAAAAGATATACATGGATAAAAGGAAGGTTCATCGAGATAGAAAAAGTCAGCCTACTACAATGTTGAAATTTTCCAGGACATTAAGTACAAAATATGCAATTTATAAGGAGCATCAACAAGAACGTGCAAAACTGCAATAAAGTGCTAGTGCAAAAGTGACAAAAGTACAAAGAAGTGCTATCTTAAAAAGTGCATAGTGCAATCTTCTATAAGAAAAAGATGTTAATCGATGTAGATGTCCTGGAAAGCAGATAAAAAGGCTATTAAAGAAGAATCATCTCCTCTCAAATTTCTTCACGAATCATCGTCCCTTAATAACTTCTAGAGTCTCAAAATATTTCCACTTCTTCTCAAATCTCCCAACCGCTCCCACTCTACCAGCATAGGCCTTTTCAAAAAAACATGTTCTCATTTTGTTGAACCATTTTAGGTGCAATGGAATCTCACTGGACTTCCAGTTGTGAAGTATTAAGGAACGAGCGAACGCACAAGATATAAATATAAATACCTCTTCTGCTTTATTAAACCTACTCGTATCTTTGCATAAACCGAACAGGGCTACTTCTGCTGTTGGTAGAAGATATTTCCCAATCGCCTGTTCGATATCGGCAAATATTGCCTTCCAGAAAGTTTCTAACTGGCCGCAAGTAAAAAAAATGTGATGCCATCCTCCCTGGTTACTAGCCAAACATCTGAAACATTTATTCTCAGCTCCAGGAAACATCTTTTCCAAAGCCTCCGGTGTATAATATGCTAACCAGCGAGACAGAAAAGACATCCTTTTATAGTTGGCAGCACGCAAAGATCTATTCCCCAACTGACAAATGACCTCCCAATCCTTTGTGGAAAAGTTACATTGTGTAGCGAGATTTATTTTCTCAAGATGTCTGTCTACTAAAACATTTTGGTTTGAGCAATGAAGCATCTTATACAAATATCCGATACCTTTACTCATTCCACCATACAGGGATGTTAGTATGATATTAGGAGGATTAGACTGGCCACTTATCTTTTTTCTAATAAAATAAGAGGTCTGAATATATTCAAAAAGAGTCGGGTACAATGAACCATTTATTCTAGCGGCGACCTCCTGCCAACTAATTAGCCTGTTTTGGATTACAAAGTGTCTTAACTCACAGAAACCACAAAGTTCCCAAGTTTTAATATGATTCAAACTTAGTGGAAGGTCTATTTGAGTGCATTCGAATAAACTTAGATACTGAGAACCATCAGTACCATGTTTACTGAAAAGGATCGACATTCTTGAGGCATATTCTCTTAATGTTTTATATCTTGACCTCTTTGGGAGTTTTGCAATTTTTAAGAAAACTGGAATTTGGGACCCTGCCTCTTGTAACATTCTTGTAAGAAAAAAATTATCTCTTGTTTGATTGTTCCTCAATAATCCTGCCAGTATGTCGAAAAATGCGGCTTCATAATAGGTCCTTAAATGGGGTAGAGCTAAACCTCCTTGTTCAGCTGGGAGTTGTAATACTGGAAGTTTAACTCTTGAAGCTTTATTACCCCATATAAAACCTCTCAGTATTGTTTCGAGTTCTTTAAAAAAAGCTAAATTAATTTTAATGGGTACATTACTAAACAAAAATATGAGCAAGGGTAGCACCGACATCTTAATCAATGACACCCTACCTATAATTGATAATGGAAGAAGAAGCCATTGATCTAAAAGGTTCCGAATTTTATTCTTCATTCTGATATAATTCATAGAATAAAGCATATCATATTCCGTGGTCACATATATGCCCAGATATCTTATTGGGACACTTCCTGCAGCTTGGGACTGCAGATCGGCGGGAAGAAAATGATGATCAGTGTTTAATGCAAGGACCTCCGTTTTTTTGGATTTACTTTATATCCACCTATCTTTTCATAATTATTAAACTCTCTCATTTGATTTTCAATATTTTCTTTTATGGGTAATAAATATAAAATAATATTTTCGGCAAACAACTTTAATTTAGACATACCGACGATGGGGGGCTGAATAGCCACGTTGTCCCTAATCTTAACTACTAAAGGTTCAATAAAGAAAGTAAAAAGCAACGAAGACAACGGGCAGCCCTGCCTCGTACCCCTATTTACCTTGATCTTACCAGCCTGTTTAGCATTAATTATTACTTGAGCCGATGCTCCCTCATAGATATTATAAAGCATATTAATAATTGACGCTGGGAAACCAAATTGACCGAGAGAGTAGAATAATGCTGCCCAATTCACCAAGTCAAACACTTTTTCCGCGTCCATCATCAAAATACAGGCTGGGGTCAAATTAACATTAAAATAGTCCAACGCCTGGATTAAAAACTCGGCGTTTGCTGCCATATAACGACCTGCAATAAACCCAGACTGGCCTTGATGAATGACCTCCTGGGCAGCGAGGACAAATCTCTCAGCCCATATTTTCATAAGGATTTTATAGTCTGAATTTAGTAGGCTAATCGGCCTATATGAATTAACATCATGCTGATTTGTATCTTTTTAAACAAAACATATAATTGTAGGTTCCTTAAACTCAGCAGGGACGTACCCGCCTAGCCTAGCATGGTTATATAACTTTTTCAGGGGAATTGCTAATCTTTAAAAAAGACCTTATAAAATTCAATTGGGAATCCGTCCTGGCCGGAAGCTTTTGCCCCTGAGGTTGCCTTTATACAATATTGTATTTCGGGGGTATTTATTTCCATACTGATTTGATTTACACAAATTTCTGAGATTTTGGGGATTTCTATATCTGCGAAGTAGTCCTGGATCTTTGCATCCTCTACCTGATACTCCATTGAGTAATTTTTTTCAAAATGATCCAGGAAGATTTTTGAGATCTTATCTCTATCCTCCTCCTCCAACCCGCTCTGAGGATCACGAATTTTCACTATCGGTGATGACTCCTGCTTTTTTCTAGTAGCGTTGGCTAGTAATTTTCCCACCAACTGGCTGTCTTCGTAGACCTTTTGTTGGAAGGCTTTTGAACTATTAATCTCTTCTGCTACAAAAAAATCCCTAAGAAGATTTTTAGCCTGCTCTAATTTACTTGAATGATGTTGGAGCTGCGATTGCCTGCGAAGCATATTCCCTCTCTACGTCAGATTGAAGCTTGGCTATTTTTGACTTTCTTACGTTTGCCTTAGCGCTAGTATATGCAATAATCTGGGTGCGTGCTGTAGCTTTGAATCCGCCCCAGACAGAGAAGGGTTCAGCTGTGTTATCGTTCATTACAAAGTATTGAGTAATCCAATCTCTAAATTGTGAAACCCATTCCTGATTTTGTAGGAGGGTGCGATCCAGCTGCCACCTGGGGCGCATCTCATCCGCTCTTCCCAGTTCTAATTCTAATTCAATTCTAGCATGGTCCAAGAACGGATTGCATCCAATCGCAGATCTTAAGATCAGAAAAGATCTGGATATTGAAAAAAAATATATTCTAGATGCATTCCGAAACCTGTGGGAATAACATGTAAAATATTCCATTTCCGCATTTCTATAACGCCATGGATCCCTTAATTGATATTCATGTACGAGTGTCACTTCCATCCTGAGGGAAATGGGATTATGGAAAGAAAAAAACGGGACATAAAGCAATCTATAACGGTGAGGGTATTAGTTTCGGGTGATGGGTGGGTCCAACATTTAACAAGTGTCCAACGTAGTCTTAATTATCTGTCAAGAAATTCTATTGTTCGGTACTAGAATGCATATTCAGGACTTAAATGAAACAAGAAAAGCCCTGAGCAACATAAAGTTAAAACAGCAGCCAACGGCCACTGAAGATAAACCACCTGTCCCAGCAAGGCCTGTCTGGATTCCAAGGATTGGGGATCTGGTCAGAGAGAAGATCGCGGTGAAGAAGGAATTTGGGCCTTCTTACATAAAAGCAGTACCTGTCTTAGCTGTCAGCGGAACAAGATCAGTTGTACTACCGCCCCTTGCTGGTAAAAAGGAGAACCGAGTTGTATCCATCGACCTGGTAAAACCACAATCATGTGGCCAATAATAAGTAGTAGGCCCAGTGGACTCCCAAGAAATAGCAGAATACCAAAATTTGCTACAATCCAAGAGGTTCAAACTGAGAGACTAATCATATTTGATAAACCTGCAGTGAATAAAAAAGGACTATGCAACAATGCCATGGAACTTGTGCCTCTTGAAACCCAAATTGCCACAGTTTGTCAAGAAACACCTGTCTACAACGATGCTAATGAAAGAAAAAATGAAAAAGCAAAGGAAAATTCGGAAGCAATTCCAACAAATGACAGAACTGCATCTGGCTACTTCATCAATTTCGATAACTTTTCTGAAGATCCAAGTGAACCTGAAGATACGCCAACAACAAAAACTTTCAAAGACAAATTAACTAAACTCTTTCATCAACTCAAAGAAACCTATCTGATTTCTCCATGGATTGAATTTTGGATTGTGTTAGGTGTACTTTTCCTCCTGCTTTGGCTCATCATGGTACTTTGTTTGGGAAAATTCATTGAGGGAAAATACAGTACAATGGACACAGCAAGTCAAAACATCAACTTGGTCCTAAAGCCACACAAGTCATCTCACATCGATAAAAGAGAACTATCATCAGTGAATGTCACAGCCATTCCAATACCCGGTGGGGTAGCTTGGGACAAAACGGATTATGAAATCTATGGCCCGGTTGAACTCTTGAAATATCCACATAAGTTCAAGGTTTCATTAAGTGACTTTGTAAAACCAAGTACATTCTCTGATGATTGGGACTTTGAAAGCATAAATAATATGATGTCAGATTTAGTAATGTCAGCAAAATTTACAGAACATGATTACTTACAGGGTTCGTCAAATTATGAACAAATGTACTGTTACAATCACTTTGCACATCACTATTTACATAAATCTGCTCAACCTAGAAATGTTTTTAAGTATAATCAATGGGAACATTGTGCAACTCCACCTAAAAGCAGTTCGAAAACATTTTATGAGAAATTCCCATACTTCTCAGGGTTTAACACAAGTGATGCAGAAACGTTTTATTTTAAACTGTTAAATAAGACAGGGATAAAAACAATGTTGACAAATACTAAATTGATTTTTTCTGAAACATTTTATGAAAAAATGATTACATTTGGTTTTGAATTCTGGAAACACAACATTGAAACAAAAACCATCTGGGGTACAAAACTTGGCAGGTCCAAGGTTTAGAAGCATTATTTAGAGCCTGCAAGATCCCAGAACAAATAATATTCTTGAATGACACCATTCAACAGACTACTTGTCTTGGCCTAGCTAAGATTAAAAACTTAAACAAACCGTCTATTCCAAAGCCAATACCTGATAGTAATGCCACTACAGATGTTGAGATAGACGTATCCCATATTTTACACCAAAACAGAACACATCCTGATTGGAAAAAGTGGTTGATCTGGCCAACAGACACAAATAACTGTCAAGATAGATTCCTGAACAAAATACAGGGGTTCAAAATGACTAGACCAGACCCTAGATACTCCCAGAGACAACATCCAGGGATAGTAACAACATACAGTGTAGGGAAACTATGCCTTGAGTGGCTACAGAAATCCACACTGGCTGAAATTAAGCAACACTTGACTTTACTTAAAGACGGTGCTGACTTGCGTGATTTCATAATGGGACCACGCAAACAGAGTCAAAAACGTTTCATAGCGGCCGGTATATACGCTGCATACAACGAAGCTTGGAAAGTAACTCAAATTGAGACAGCAGAAAAAATACGAGAAATCGATCGTATTAATTTGGAAAAATCACTTTCTGTTGTGGACAATGGGTTAATGACTCTGTCCAGAATATATTCACTGGACAGTATTGTATCATCTGCTATCAATATAATACATCAGGACTTACTAATGTTACAACACGGTCAGTCCCAATTACGTTCTATTGTACAGCTCGGCTGGACGTTGCAAAATCTGCATTCAAGCTACGTGCCATGGCGTTTGATAAACACAACGTCATTATTCTCTATCTTTAACCTTACTGATAAACAAATCAGTTTGGCACAAAAAGGAGCAGACTATACGATTCTGAGCATTGAAAAACTTGAGAGATTACCATTGACAATGTCAGAAAGACCTGTCATTGAATGGCTAATACACGGAATAATTACAATTCCGATAACAACTTTCCAATTTAAATACTGCCAAGAGTATATACCAGCGGGCCAGTATGAAAGGCTGGGTAAAGGGTACATTAAGTCATCATGGAAATTGCCTTACACACACACACATGTTATAGTGAGAAGAAACAGAATGTATTTCTTAGTGGTAACAATTGTAAACAATCACTAAGCAGTATACTTCTGTTCCAAGGTATTAATTTGCATGGGGCCTGTGAGGGGACTTCAAATAACCTTTCATGTCACCAGCACGGCACACCTGCAACACAAATAGAGCCATTCTTTAGACGGTTTTCTAACGGGAGCTATATTCTAATAGTGGACCACAGGTGTTGTGGCATGGTGCCAGGGAAAGCTTATCTCGGAAGCGTTAGTTCCATGGTCACTTGCTGTATGCAAGTATTGTATCCAAACAGCACTCCAGATACGGAGGCGACGATTTGGCCTTCTTTGAATATCTCTTCTATTCGAATTGATACTTTAAGCAGAATGAAGTCTGTTCTTTTACAGACAACCGTGCCTTTAACGTCATCAAAAGAAACGTATGATCTTCTGGTTGCAAGGACAACGGCAGAGATACATACCCTTTTAATAACAAATTGCCCCGTGCATTTCGTAGAAATGCTAAGCCAAATCTTAAATATGTCTGATACCAGTGGTATCCCACATATATTTAAGACAATTTTTTCGGGACTTTTAACACCCTTCAAAACAGTTCTTCGCATTTTTCCCAATTTTGTCCATTCTGTCTTTGGCGGCCTACCACTACTTTTAGTTTTATTTTTGATCCTTCTGCTCCGATATGGCAAGCCAAGTCGCAGACAAGACTCCAGCAACGATGGAAGAAACGATCCTAGCTATACGCTATCGGGACCGCATAGCTAAAGTCCTTGGATTAGCCCAGCTAAGAGATCTGAATATGACCTGTTTTTTTTCATTCAGACCAATCTGGCAAAATTGCATCCTACCTGTGCTTCGATGTATGCTATGTGGAGAAGAATGCGTGTTGGACATCTGTCTTACACTACCATCAGCAGTACCATTGGATACATATACTTTGCTAAGTCCTGTAACGGCTCATGCATCGTGTTGTCCTCAGCGGCTACCCATTCTGATGACGGCATTCGTTGAAACTTCACCACTACGATTAGGTGGCAGTGAAGTACGAGATGAGAGCAGCATCACCCAGGTACGACCTTCTGTGAGCATTGCTGATCCTGACATCGATAATAGCAATCATTCTCACGACTGCACTGTTGCGGCATTTTCAAACTTGGTCGAACTTTCACCTGATGTCGTAGACCAATTTTTTGCGAGTCTGTCTGAAATGATGTTCTCCCCTGAACAGAAAGAATAACTTTTTAAGCAACGAGCAACCAGCGTTCCCCTGAACTCTGAATTCGGCCTTCAGCTTTGATAAACAAAAGCTACTGAAAACATTAAGAACTATTTTCTCCCCTGAAAGCGAAATTATTTTTTTCAAACTTCCAAAATATTTACCTTTTTCTGGCACATGTACTCTGCTTAAAGTAGAACTATTCTTAAAGAACAGAGCTTCTATTTTTAGGAACTCTAGAGACAATATATTACCTCAGCCTCTGTATTATTATGTGATGGAATGGTCTCGACCTTCTTTTCTGTATTAAGAGCCATTTCATGTGTAATTTTCGCAAATCGTTCAGCTAATATATATAAGCATGTTTAACTGAATGATTACACTGCTTGAAAAGCGTACAGTACCAATAATCATTTTCGTGTATTTCCCATACACCATTTCGAATGCAAAAAATGTATTTTGGGGTAGGTTGGAATACACATTCACCTTTAAAATGTTTACTATTGCTTAGTTTTAGTAATGATGGACATTAGATCGTGGAGTGGGTATTGTGTTTTTATCTAGGAACCTAAATCGATATTTCTATTTTATGCCCTTGTACTGTTATAATCAATATTATCCCTATAATGGCATAGGAATCATATCCATATTTAGTTGTAGCCCATGCAGTCACATTAAGCAAGGCTACTTCCCCGGACTCCTAGAAAGCACAACAAGTTCTCTAAACAAACCAAACCTCCAGCAACCTGGGAAATCCCCAATTGCTTTTGTTTTGATTTCGTCCTAGAACTCCTGTGAAGCACTATAAGAATGGCCAGTTCTTAGTGACATCTTTATTGACGTCTTATGTCCAACCTTACGTCAAACCTGGCAACTTTTAGGTATAAATATACCAACGTTGCCTTAAGCAAACACACAGTGGTGGTTTTGGAGCCGAGCAGCTATCTACTTGCCCGAGAGCCCAACTGATGCGAGAGCCCACGGACGCTGCCCCTCCCTTTTGACGCACTGAGAGAGACGCTGTCTTTTCTCCTGCCGAGAAATCCAGCTCCGGTGTTCTCAGCCGCCTTCGTGGGCTGCTGGGATATCGAGTCCTGAAAGAGAGATACCAGACCTCCTGCATTCTATTACCCAGGTACGGAGCTGACTAAACCCTTAAAGAGAATTCTTGAGTCAGATTCTTGGCAAAACCAACTTAACTTAAACTACTACTTACTTACTCCTTCCCACGTATTAGGCTTAGGTCAGGTACACCGGGGTAGGCGTATTTAGAAGCACCAGTTGAGTACGTTAGTCAATGTATATATGTATGTATATATTCTATCCATTTTAAAGTATCTTATGGCCAAGAAACCATATCAATGCTTTTACAGTATTATTTCATAATACTCCTTTTACTGTACGCACTTTACTTTACATTAAGTATTGCAATTATGGCAATTCATTTCTCTTGCATGAGAAAGAAGACTGCTCAATAAATTACACCTTTTATTGAAAACGCCCGTCTCTCTTTTCTCTGCACTCTGGTGAAACTAAGTATGCACGATTGACTGAGTGAAATAGCTGTCTATTGTTTTCACACAACTCTAGAGATACACTCTTATTCTGAGGGAGCAAAGTTGTCATGTTATATGGTTGTCAGAAGCTAATCCCTTCTTGTCGATCCAGTGAGGTTAAACTCCTCCTCGTTTATTCGAGAAAGTTTCTAGTGACCTCTAAGCTAGCTGGCAAACCTTAAGTCTAATATAGTCAGTAGAGACCTAGTCGACCTCAGTCCTACGTCTACACTGCTGAATATATTATTCCAATGTGCAGAGCCTATTGGGAGTATAGGAACTACACTACAAGGCAATGCCTGCTTTGAGCCCAATTAAAGCACCCCTAGTGTAAGCTGACTATATAGTGCCAAACAAGCAGCTGCATCACTTTCACTGCAGTCGTGGAATTTCAGATGAAGTCATATGTGTCTCTTGTAAAAACGCTATTTGGATCTACCATCTAACCAAGGCTGAGTGTATTTTGTAACGTTTCTGCACAGAGGACAGACCTCTGACATTCCATGGTATGATTCTGTATATTGGATTAGGAATACCCAAGAGATTACACATGTGGGGGCTGGCATATAGGACATTTTGAGCAACTTAGAGTGAGAGGTGAAATACAGGAGCTAAGCATGAGGGAGAGCGAGAGAAACAGTAAACCACTATTGTAATCATGAACAACCAAAGGACAGATCCCCTAACTTATCCGTCCAACCCAAACTAACTAATAACCACACATAAAAAAAGACACCTTAGGCACCACAGCCTGAGAAAAGGAGCAGAGAACCAGAAAGGGGGGTGGGTGCAAAACATTTGCGAAACCACATAGGTCTACTCATGCAGGAGATCACCGCTATAAGCAAGCCCTGGATTAAAGGTGTGATGCGCGCTCTTCGTGGTATCCCAACATATAGGGCATTTCCAATGGAAACCATGAAGAATTTTCAATGGTGGATAATATCCTCCTGTACCTAAATGCACGATCATGGCAAACAGCTATGGCATAAAAACACCCTTTCAGAATCTTTGGATCAGACTGTCTGCAGTTTGTGGGTTAACAATAGGAGCCAGCGACGAATCTATTTCCTCATCATCAATTGGGAGGCCATTACTGGAACTCAGAGAGTCAGACATCAGAAGCATTGGAATAGATGTCAAATAATTCTGTGCGGCTGCAGCCACCACAGCATCACAACATTCCTGATGGATCTAGGAGCAGGAATGCCAGCAGGGATAAGCTGAATGAGAATCATGTTACTGTGACCTATTATGCAGTGGCTTGGGAGACATTGCACTTTTTGTCTGGACCACTGTTCTACCTTTACCAGAGAACTGCTCCAACCAATCCTGAGCCGCAGCCAAATATGTGAAAAAATGAGTCTGAGGGCCTGCTACAATCTGAAATTTCACGGAGTACAGTAGAACATACTTCATACATAGTTCTTATAGTTTCTTTTTTAACTTGCATGAACACGCAGTGTTGTCTATATACTGCAATGGCATAATCAGAAAAAAACAACACTTGTCCACAATGATGGAGTCCTGTTTCTTGACAGCTGCAAAGAGGGCATACCGATCACTGTAATTCATAATACTTGCATCAATAGGTCTTGGGAAAGAGCCGGGTGGAAGACATTGAGCGGGCTCTCTATGTGCCCTCTCCACCACCATGTAAGGTACAGAACTCAGAGACAATGTCAGTTTGAGTAGCGTTTAATGTAGAAAAGGGGGTGGTGATGAACAGAGTGTCTGAATTAAGCAGACCACTCTTACCCAGTCCAAAGATCAGGGCTTGATCCATCACCGTTTTTTAGCTCACTGCACCATCCCAGCTCAGAACCTGGCTACATGCAAATTAGTCTGTTCCTGTCCCAGTGCATCATGGGAACAGGGCAGACCAAACTACCAAGCCAATTCTTTACCAGAAAGGAGACAAGCTTCCAGGGACCGGTTTCTGGCATTTCAGCCGTCGTCGGCCCGGCTTGCTTGAATCCTGATGGTGCAGTGAGCAAGGGACTCGTGTCTGAGTATACCCTGCCACACCTATAGTGGCCAAAAACGATTCAGAAAGGGGGGTGGTGATGAACAGAGTGTCTAAATTAAGCAGACCACTCTTACCCAGTCCAAAGATCAGGGCTTGATCCATCACCGTTATTTAGCTCACTGCACCATCCCAGCTCAGAACCTGGCTATATGCAAATTAGTCTGTCCCTGGCCCAGTGCATCATGGGAACAGGGCAGACCAAACTACCAAGCCAATTCTTCACCAGAAAGGAGACAAGCTTCCGGGGACCGGTTTCTGGCATTTCAGCCATCGTCGGCCCGGCTTGCTTGAATCCTGATGGTGCAGTGAGCAAGGGACTCATGTCTGAGTATACCCTGCCACACCTATAGTGGCCAAAAACGATTCAGAAAAGGGGGTGGTGATGAACAGAGTGTCTGAATTAAGCAGACCACTCTTACCCAGTCCAAAGATCAGGGCTTGATCCATCACCGTTATTTAGCTCACTGCACCATCCCAGCTCAGAACCTGGCTATATGCAAATTAGTCTGTCCCTGGCCCAGTGCATCATGGGAACAGGTGTCGTAAATATTTAATTTACCATCTTAATTTCTATGCAGGTAAGTACTTAATCAATAATAACTCAATCGGAAAGAAAGAAACAGAGTCCGTGGTGTTAGAGTTCTTAGGGGTTTTATTCCTTAAAAAGGAATCGTTCCGGAACTGGATATCAGGTCCCTGGCACCACACAGGGTCCAGGAAGGGATAGAGAGCCATATTTTATTGACAATACATAGCTTATATACTTAATTCATGTCATAGAAAGCAATATAGTAGGCGTAACAGCTGAGAAGAGACAAGATAACAGCATCCACGTGGTAAGGGTACGTAATCAGAAGGCGTGGACTGGGCGTGAACTAGAGGTGTGTGCTAGAAACGTCACAGATAGGTGTCACAAAGGGGTGGCACAAAGCAGAATGTTGCGATGTAAGCAGAAAACTGGAGCTTGGATGCGCGCGCAGCTGCATGACGTGTGATTCACGTGGAAACTGGAGGGGTGCAGGGGACTTGACATTTACACTAGCGGAAAGAGACAGAAGTCTGGCATGTCAGATCAACTCGTACTTCTATCATATCTGATATCTGATGTTTGGGAACCATATTATCTAGAGGGAAAGGTCTCTGGGGCAGAAGCTATTCTATACTGACTGTGAGTGCGTGTATAAGCGCCTAAGTGTCTGCATGAGAAGCGTGGGGGCATGGGCCTTCCATGGGAGCATGGTAACAGAGGCTATGAATTACTTGCACGGAGACAGTTGGCCGGCCCTTGTGCTCTGCAGCTGGGAGGGTGTTTACTTAAACTAGTAGGCAGGAATGTATCTTCGAGGAGCGGAACAGATAATTCGAAGGTTGTAGTCAGTCTTGGCAGGCAGCAGGCTGAGCTAAGCGCGGTGGGCCGCGCTGGAAGTAAGTCAGAGTTCACGGATACAGAGACAGCCTGGGCTGAGGCTTTCAGAGTCAGAAGCCAGAAAAAGGCTCGATGGCAGAAATTCAGGGCCTACTTTGCCAGAGCTGAAAAACGTGTAAAGTACACTACAAAAAGACGTTGGCATGGCATACTTAGGAACGGACTATTCAACCCATTCAGGGTGGGTCTGAAAGAGGACATGTTAACGTTGGACGCAAATGTATTTGCGTCTTCATAGTTGGCACAGGAGGGAAGTTACATGCACTTTAAGCTGGTACATGGAGTCGGTGGGGTACACGCTAGGGAACACAATTTGACCATAAAATCTATATTTCCTCATTCCCTCCTTGTTCCCTACGGACCCTTCATGATATATCGATCCTCATGAATCGATCAGTTTGTTCTTGTAACATCATTTGCTCGTCTTTCTTCCTTTGGCGTTTTGAGAAAAAACTGGAATGTTCAATGCATGATGTGGCGCACAGTCCACAAATCGCTGGCCCACACTGTAGGCACAGGCAGCAACTGAATACTAGGACTAGGCCAATGCCTAGGAAGGATAGGATCTTCCATCCCCAAGTGGTTAACGTTGTCCAGAACCAACCGGACCAAGTCCAGGTGCCTGGATTCTGATGTATCAGATTTGCAATTTTATGAAGACGTGTAATGGCTTGATATACTGTTGGCGCGTTTTCTGGAATGAAAACACAGCAACTTGACCCGATGACCTTACAGGCTCCACCTCTATCTGCCAAGATGACGTCAATAACAAGACGATTCTGAAGGACGACAACCCGCATGGCGGACTGCTCTTCTGTTAAGTTACCTAAAGCGGAGGCGGTTTCATTTACTACTGCTTCAAGTGTTCTAGTCAATCTGCGTATCAGTTTACTATTTTGGACGGGACCTAAGAAGAAAAAGAATCCTTTATTAAAGTCGGTATATTGTTCCCATGCTGTTTCTGTGTAGTCGACAAGCGAGAGATCTCTTCTGAGTCTATTCTTTACTAGATTTGTATTTCTGTGATAATCAGGAGGAGCTAGAAAAACAGGTGGCAGAAGGAATGCAATATAACAGGTGCCATCCCAATCTGGAGGTAAGCGTGTGTATGCGGTATGACCACAAACAAAGTAGGAATGACGGGTAGCTCTAAAGGAAGATTTGCCTTGATCACTGAATTCGACCACAGTAGTACATTTACTATGACCTAAGTGTACTGAACCTTTCTTACTGACACATAATTCACCAGTGACTGGTAGTACTGACATAGCGGGCAGAACTGGTGCAGCTTCGGATTCTACAGTAAGAATCATAAGGCTAATTGTGTAATTACCTAATCCATATACTTCATTTTCTAGATCAGTTCCTATTCTAATGGGGAGTCCCTTCTTGTCAGGATAACAGGCATTAAGCAGAACTAAGTTCAAGTTTCCCCAAACCCAGCTCCCTTTGTAAACAGCAATATCAGGATCTACGGAATTTATTATTCTAAACCAGGCTCCACAGGAACCATTGTGAGTGAACGGGTACGGAAAGAGGGGCAGAGCTCCCTTGTATTTCTGGTAAGGAGGGAGTCGGCTACATATCCAGCAGTTTGTAGCATTATTAGTCTGATGGGAATGGTGTAGCATACTAATGAATGTGTTGTTGCGCAGCGCGAGTCTGTAAGAAAGTTCATGTGGAGGTAACTCACTAAAGGAATGTTCAGCAGAAACATTGTAAGCAGAGTGTTCACGCTTGAAAATAGGGCAGTAGATAGGAAGTAGTATACTTGCAACAATAATTAGAATACTTAGAAAAAACATAATTAATAATGTCACTATACAGTGACTGCGGAGTGATTTGCAGTATGTACGTTTCTTGAATTGTCTCTCTCTCTCTCTATCTCGATCTAGGGGATACATGTCAGAAACTATTTAACCGATTCACCTAGGGGAGGACTTAAACAATTAAACTGTCTGACTTGCTAGATCGGAGCTTTAACTTATATTCTTCTTGGGGAGTTTTTTCCCGTTCTGAAACTTTAAAGTCACTAGGCTTGGTACAGTCTTTGGAAGGGGTGGACGAGCCTGGGTCGTGTTTCAGTTCATTGCATAGTTTAACATGGCTCGTGTGGATCCACCCCTTTCGGCCCTCCACTTTCACCGCTGTCCTCGTAGTAAGTAGAACGGTCTTCGGCGCTTTCCAGCGGGGCTCCAGCGGACTTTTCCTGTCAAAGTTCCTTATTAGAATCAGGTCGCCTGGACGGACATCATGCGGCTTTACATCAGTGTTGTCAGGGAAGGCTGCGGCAACCTGTGAACGACATGATTGGAGTGCAGACATCAAGGAGGCAAGGTAATCTGTCAACATATTGCAATCAACATCAGTAATTTTCTTAGGAATGGGCGTCCCCCACATATTCGGTGGTCTGCCAAAGACCACTTCGTACGGGGATAGTCCTGATCGCGAGTGGGCGACCATCCTCATATAAAACAATGCAACTGGCAGGGCGACTATCCAGTCGACCCCTTTCTCTTGACATATTTTAGCAAGGCGGATCTTTAATGTCTGATTATGCCTCTCTACAAGGCCTGCGGCTTCGGGATGTCGGACACAATGGAATTTCCATTGATATCCTAGCAGCAAGGAAACTTGCTTCATTAATTCGGATGAGAATGGCTGTCCGTTATCTGAGTACACGACACGAGGCATGCCGTACCGTGGGAAGAATTCACGAACCAGCTGCCTGGCAGTGGTCGGAGCAGTGTAATCTGGGACTGGATATGCTTCGGTCCAACGGGACAGTGCACAAACAATTACGAGGACATATTTGAATCCTCGACAACGGTCCATCTGGATATAATCCATCTGGAGGACTTCAAAAGGGTGATCGGGAGGATGAAATCCACCTTGCTCTACAGGGACACTTTTACCTGGATTGAACTGACAACAGATCATGCAAGTACGCACTTTCTGTTTTGCTGCTGCTCGTAAGTGTTTATTGTGCCAGAGATTTTGTAAACTGTCTAACATCGCTTTTTCTCCTAGATGTGCTGGACTATGTGCTGTATTTATTATGACTTGAACCATCGAGTCAGGGAGAAACCATGTAGATTTTCCCTTCGTCATCCAACCTTGATCTGTCTGGATCCCTCCTAGTTCAATCCATTTCTTTATTTCATCTGGGGTAGCATGTGTCTGAATATCGATAACATCTAGTGTGGGATCCCTGACTGTCATACAATTTGTCGGTCCTATTGTCTTTGTCATGTCAGTTGTCTGAGTGTGAGTCAATGCTGTATGTTTTGCTGTCTGGTCTGCCAGGTCGTTACCCTGGGAAACAGAATCTGTAACTTTAGTATGTGCTTTACACTTCATGACGGATATGCCTGAAGGCAGATGTATTGCTTCTAACAGTGCTTGAATGAGGGGACCATGTTGGATCTTGGCACCATGAGAGGTCAGAAAACCTCGTTCTTGCCATAACATTCCGAAGTCGTGTACAACTCCGAACGCATAACGGGAATCAGTGTATATATTGACATTTCTGTTCTTGGCTAATATACAGGCTCGGGTCAGAGCAATAAGCTCTGCTGCTTGAGCGGACAGTGTGTCAATACGATGTGTTTCCTTTACTTCGGTTTCAGTGGTCACTGCATATGCGGCCACTAATTCTCCTGTACTTGTTCGCATACATGAACCATCCACATAAAGTGTCAGGTCTGGATTTGTCAATGGAACATCTGTTAAGTCTCGTCGGGGCTTTGTTACTGCATTAATGATTTCTATACAATCATGCGGGGCTGGATCTGTCCTCATTGAAGGTAACAGTGTTGCGGGGTTCAGAATGCTGCAGCGTCTGATTTCTATGTGTGGTTGGAATAGCGTTAATTCATAACCTGTCAGTCGTGCTATAGTCAGGTGATGAGTCTGGGTTCTGTTTAAAAGAACCTCTACAGAATGTGGAACTTGTACTGTTAATTGATGTCCTAAAACAATTGAGTCGCTCTGTCTGATTGCTAAAGCGGTCGCTGCTACGGACTTCAAGCACGCAGGGAGTGCCTGGGCTACTGAATCCAATGTACTTGAAAAATAAGCGCAAGGCTTATGTGAACCTGCTTGGTCTTGAGTGAGGACAGACAATGCTGTACCATCATGTTCTGTAACGAAAAGTGTAAAAGGTTTGCTGTAACATGGTGTCGCTAAAACTGGTGCTTGGCATAAAACTTTCTTTAATTCTTCAAAGGCTTGTGTGTGTTCCTGAGTCCAAGGGAGGACAGTCGAAGTTGCTGCCTCCTGTGTCGTTAACTGGATGAGTGGTTTAGCTAGAAATGCATATTGAGGAATCCATTGTCTGCAGTACGAGGTGAGGCCTATAAAGGCCCGCACTTCCTTTTGTGTCTGGGGTCGTGGCATATTTATAATTAACTGAATGCGATCGGGAGTGAGCTGTCTCCCCACTTTGGACAGCAAGTGACCCAAGTACACAACTTGCTGAACACAGAATTGTAGCTTCGAAGGAGACACCTTGTGTCCCTTGTCGGCCAGAAAATGTAAAACTGTCAGTGATGCTTGTTCACATTCGGGCTCACTTCGTGCGGTGATCAGTAGATCATCGACGTATTGCAGTAAAGCGGTGTTAACTGGCATTTGAATACAATCTAGTTGTCTTTTCAGTGCTTGGCTATAGATGCTGGGGCTTTCTGTGAATCCTTGAGGTGCGCGTGAAAATTTGAAACTTCGTCCATTTAAACTGAATCCGAAGAGATATTGACTCTCTGGATCAATCGGTACACTAAAGAAGGCGTTCTTGAGGTCAATTACAGTGAAGAACGTTGCTTCAGAATCAATAGCAGTCAATAGGGAAGAGATATCGGGAACCACAGGGTACTGTGGAACGATGCATTTATTCAGTTCTCTCAGATCAATCACCAGCCGATATACTGGCGGTGCATTGGGATCAGTACGTTTAAGAATCGGAATAATAGGTGAATTGCAGATATTGGAGTCGGTCTCTACGACCACTCCTTGAACAATGAGCTCTTCAATGATTTTCAGTAAAGCCACTACAGCATCGGGTGGTAACTTGTATTGTCTGATTCGGGGTAAAACAACCCCCGTCTTTAGTGTAACACGGTACGGTGTGATATGCATACAACCTACATCAGTTGGGCCTTTTGCCCACAAGTGGTCTGGTACATTTTTCAATCTGACATCAAACTGTCGTAGTACATAATGACCCTTGAAATCCCGCAGAAAGAGTCTAACTCCCTCCGGGGAACAGCATATTATGGCTCCTAGAGCCTTCAGCGTTTTGATACCTAACAGATTTTCTGGACATGATTTCGTAAGTAACAAGTCTGTAATACGTGATAATGGACCCACAGCCAGGGGAACTGGTTCTGACACTTCATTTACAATAGGCTGTCCTGAAAAACCAAGGGAAACATTCTGTGAGCCTGAGAGGGGTGCCCCTGGGACTTCGTTATGGCTGATTGTTGTGCGGCTTGCCCCTGTGTCAATTAAAAACTTTCTATCTTTTCCCAATACTTGACTGTGTACATAAGGACCCTCTTGATCTACAGGAATCTCAATAAGAGGCAAGCCAAATTCCCTCTCTAGGCTGTTTCATGTGTATCGTTGGTAATCGGGGTAAGCAGACTGGGCATACTGATACATTTGTTGTGAAACTTGCTGAGTTGCGGCAAGAGGCTGTGGCTGTGATACCGCTACTGTCTGTGCCGTATGGGATGAAGCATGCATAGGCTGCGTGTTCTGTATGGGCTGTACGTTCTGTGAGGTCTGTTGCTGGGTCTGATCTTGTCTTGGTGGGTGCGGTCTTTCTTTAGTTTTACCTGTCGATATGTTATGTTTCAGAACTGGACATTCATGTACATAGTGACCTGGCTGCTTGCAATAATTGCATGTCCCTTTAACGGGAACTGCGGCGTGACCTGTCTGGGTCGTACCCTTTCTCTGACTGTCGGCTGGAACTGATTGGGCTACTAACATTTTCATCTTCGTATCTTTCATACGTTTTTGTTCATGATCTTGTTCTTCTCTAATTCTGTTCTGATGATACTGTAACATTTGCAACATCTGTGATGGCGTATTTGCTTGCCATGTACTCTCGACCTTGTATACACGGTTTTTGACTGCTAACAGGGAATTCTCGACTAATTTTGATACAAAGAGATGCGGGTACGACTCGCTACTTGGTTTAAGACCACTATTAATAATAAAACATTTCTCGAATCTGGAATAGAAGTCACTAGTATCTTCATCTGGTTTCTGTTTACATTCTGAGATTGCATCCCAGTCTTCCTTTCTAGTTGTCAGTAATCTTGGCAGAACCTGTACTATCAAACCTGGTAATGCTTTAGTTTTCTCCCCAAGGCCTACCCCTGGGACACGTTTGTTCTCTTCGTCTTCTATTTCTGCCCATACAATCTTTTTCTCTCCCACCTCCCATTCCTTTTCCTTGAGTTTCTCGTAGATGCCCGTGGGCAGCAGTACTTTTAACATTTTCATGATATCTTCATATGTGTAATCCCCCATCAGTAACAAGTCTTTAAGTTCTCTGTGAAAACCTGCAGGGTCTTTATCATGGCAGGGTACTAGTTTCTTCATTTCTAACAATTCTAACTTGGTCAGAGGCGTGTGTACATACACATGTTTTAAGGTATGATCCTCACCCATAACTGGATGCACTTCCCGTAAGGGGTTCTGACTTTCAAGACCATGCAGACGCTCCATGTGATACATTTTTCTTTCTGGGGGCGGAGCGGGAACATGTTCGGAGCTTATGAAAGTGTTATATCTGTGTCGCTGTTCTAGAATTATTTGTATTAACTTGGTACTTAGACCTCTCCATCTATCCATGAGTAGTGCTTCTAAGGTTTCATGTAAGGGACCTGGATCAGAATGTTTGTTTCTGTATAACGTGAGAAGGTGCTGCATCATGTATACACCTGCTAATTTCTGCTCGTCTGGAGAAAGGTTCAGGAATGTCTGTGCTACGGTGTCATCATTGTATATGTCTGGATTGTCAGCCCATAATATCGCTGACCGGGCTAATTCTTGTTCATCCATAGAATTGAGTACGTGGTACCCTATTCGGTCTCGAAGTCTTTTATCAGTCTCCTGGAACCGATGTTCAGAAGAATTCGGATTTGTTAAGGCAGAGAGAAAAACTCTCTTGCTTTCTGGACGGATGCCTTTCCTAAGGTAAGTTCCCTTACCTACATACGCTATCGTATCTGTAGTCCTTTCTGATTCTTCGGGTTCTTCTTCCTCCTCGGAGGAGGCCTTTTCTTTCTCTTTTTCGTGTATTTCTATCACTGCTTTTCTTATTTTCTTGTACATACTGGCTATGCAAGTTCCCTTATCATGTTTTCCATCGGATATATTTTGACCCCACTTGTTGAGTGCATTTAATTCATCCTGTTCTGTTTCAGGCCTGTCTCGTTCTCTTATTAGGCAGTTTATAAAAAAACGTAGTATATGTGCTTGAGTGTCAACTTTCTGATGCGCCATGGCATCCTTAATACTGTCAGGGTCTTTCCCAGTCTGAACAAACTGATATATTCTATCTAGGCGCTCTTTCATTCCTGCAAATAGCAGCAGGTAGTCAGTGGCAGATCGTAACCGTAGTGATGCCATCATCATTCTATCGTCTTTGCCGGGTACTGGATCATATCTGCAAACTGAAAGGTTTTCTTTGAGTATGTCAAGGCGGGGTGATTTGAACGTGAAAGGACTCTGCATATCCCTAAGGTTTACTCTGTGTGTTAATGGCGGGGTCCTGAGACCCCCCATCGCACTTCCTGAAGCGGAAGCTTGGACATTATCTCTCTGTGGAGTCTGTATCTGTACTTGAATTTGTCTTTGAGTAGGGTCAGGTAGAAGCGGTTTCGGTAGATCAACTTTAGGTACGGGAAGTGGTGGAGGTGGTGGAACAGTCGGTCGAACGGGGAAACCTGGTTGCAGTTGTGGCAGGTTGCCACCTCCGTCACCGTCAGTAGGCGGGGCGCGAACAGGCAGATTGGTGTAAGCGGGTGCTACATCCTCTAGATAGGAATTCAGGAATATGTCTTTAGTGGTCCTGTGATTCACTTTAGTTGGAACCAATGGTGGCGGCAGATTTTTCGGTATTTCTGAAATGGCCTCAGGCGAACCCTCGGCCATGAGATACATACCGTTTACGAGATTATTTCGTGCGCGGTCTACTTGCTCTGTTTTTACTCGGATCCCTTCAGTAACTAATTCGTTTTCTTGGGCTTTACCTGATTCTTTAAGTCTGTCCTCTCTACGGAGTGCTTTTTCAGCACGCTTATGTGATTCCTTACGCCAAAACTCTATGGCGTCTTTCTGAGATTGTCTGGCTTTCTTTTTCCATAGTGCTTCCTCTACCTTCATGATGCACTCGGCATCCCATGTTCCGGTAACAGGCCATCTGTGTCTCTCGTCTAGATGTTTAGTATAGTCGGCCCATAAATCTAGATACAATATGGCATCTAAGCCATGCTTGTTGTACATAAAATTTCCTGGAGTGTCCCTAGGGGGGATAGGAATTTCTTCCTCTAGTATCCCTTTCCTAGTTCCTATCTGCTTTAACTTGTTGAAGAACGGCATCTTGTTTACTTAATACTGAATGCTCAATCCTAACTACTTAATACTGAATTCAGCTAGTTGTACAAGAACACAATAATGCACAAAAAAAAACAGTCACACTCATACCACGACATTAATCACATGAAGAAGACATTTGAGACATATATGACTACCCCCTATACTGGATGTACTGCTAAACAGCACAGATACACTGTCAAAGACAATGCAAAAACTTGAATAACGGATGTACTGCTAAATAGTACAGATACACTGTCTAAAACAGTGCAGACCGGACTTGTGTACCCCAAACCCGTCTTGATACGTCCCAGCAATGGTACTCACCGGGAAGCACGGAAACTGAAGGCCTCGGAAAACTCGACTGGACTGGACTCGACTCGACACGTGGATACTTCGGAAAACTTCGGAAAACTGGTGGGCCTCTTGACACCTCGGACCTTGCTTCTTTCGGCTAGGCTCTGGTCGGGATCCTCCGCACTCCTCACTGCCTCGTCTGGGCGCTGATTGCAGTCTTCGTCACCTCCGTGGGCCAGAGGGAGATGCAGGAAATCCTGCCGGTACGGGTAGTTTCCTTCTAACTGATGGCAGGGGACAGAGCTTGCAACGCACCAACCGGCGCGTGAGGTGGGGGAGGGGTCCCTATTCGGGCGCCAAAATGTCATAAATATTTAATTTACCATCTTAATTTCTATGCAGGTAAGTACTTAATCAATAATAACTCAATCGGAAAGAAAGAAACAGAGTCCGTGGTGTTAGAGTTCTTAGGGGTTTTATTCCTTAAAAAGGAATCGTTCCGGAACTGGATATCAGGTTCCTGGCACCACACAGGGTCCAGGAAGGGATAGAGAGCCATATTTTATTGACAATACATAGCTTATATACTTAATTCATGTCATAGAAAGCAATATAGTAGGCGTAACAGCTGAGAAGAGACAAGATAACAGCATCCACGTGGTAAGGGTACGTAATCAGAAGGCGTGGACTGGGCGTGAACTAGAGGTGTGTGCTAGAAACGTCACAGATAGGTGTCACAAAGGGGTGGCACAAAGCAGAATGTTGCAATGTCAGCAGAAAACTGGAGCTTGGATGCGCGCGCAGCTGCATGACGTGTGATTCACGTGGAAACTGGAGGGGTGCAGGGGACTTGACATTTACACTAGCGGAAAGAGACAGAAGTCTGGCATGTCAGATCAACTCGTACTTCTATCATATCTGATATCTGATGTTTGGGAACCATATTATCTAGAGGGAAAGGTCTCTGGGGCAGAAGCTATTCTATACTGACTGTGAGTGCGTGTATAAGCGCCTAAGTGTCTGCATGAGAAGCGTGGGGGCATGGGCCTTCCATGGGAGCATGGTAACAGAGGCTATGAATTACTTGCACGGAGACAGTTGGCCGGCCCTTGTGCTCTGCAGCTGGGAGGGTGTTTACTTTAACTAGTAGGCAGGAATGTATCTTCGAGGAGCGGAACAGATAATTCGAAGGTTGTAGTCAGTCTTGGCAGGCAGCAGGCTGAGCTAAGCGCGGTGGGCCGCGCTGGAAGTAAGTCAGAGTTCACGGATACAGAGACAGCCTGGGCTGAGGCTTTCAGAGTCAGAAGCCAGAAAAAGGCTCGATGGCAGAAATTCAGGGCCTACTTTGCCAGAGCTGAAAAACGTGTAAAGTACACTACAAAAAGACGTTGGCATGGCATACTTAGGAACGGACTATTCAACCCATTCAGGGTGGGTCTGAAAGAGGACATGTTAACGTTGGACGCAAATGTATTTGCGTCTTCATAGTTGGCACAGGAGGGAAGTTACATGCACTTTAAGCTGGTACATGGAGTCGGTGGGGTACACGCAAGGGAACACAATTTGACCATAAAATCTATATTTCCTCACAGGGCAGACCAAACTACCAAGCCAATTCTTCACCAGAAAGGAGACAAGCTTCCGGGGACCGGTTTCTGGCATTTCAGCCATCGTCGGCCCGGCTTGCTTGAATCCTGATGGTGCAGTGAGCAAAGGACTCATGTCTGAGTATACCCTGCCACACCTATAGTGGCCAAAAACGATTCAGAAAAGGGGGTGGTGATGAACAGAGTGTCTGAATTAAGCAGACCACTCTTACCCAGTCCAAAGATCAGGGCTTGATCCATCACCGTTATTTAGCTCACTGCACCATCCCAGCTCAGAACCTGGCTATATGCAAATGAGTCTGTCCCTGGCCCAGTTCATCATGGGAATAGGGCAGACCAAACTACCAAGCCAATTCTTCACCAGAAAGGAGACAAGCTTCCGGGGACCGGTTTCTGGCATTTCAGCTGTCGTCGGCCCGGCTTGCTTGAATCCTGATGGTGCAGTGAGCAAGGGACTCATGTCTGAGTATACCCTGCCACACCTATAGTGGCCAAAAACGATTCAGAAAAGGGGGTGGTGATGAACAGAGTGTCTGAATTAAGCAGACCACTCTTACCCAGTCCAAAGATCAGGGCTTGATCCATCACCGTTATTTAGCTCACTGCACCATCCCAGCTCAGAACCTGGCTATATGCAAATTAGTCTGTCCCTGGCCCAGTGCATCATGGGAACAGGGCAGACCAAACTACCAAGCCAATTCTTCACCAGAAAGGAGACAAGCTTCCGGGGTTTGCTCCAAATCCTCTTCCAAGTGTCCTTAATCTGTAATTTTCCAACCGCGACTTTCCCCATATAAGTTAATAGTGATTCGCGGCTGTGTTTAGACACTGCACGCGTCCCCCGTGGATCCCCTCTGTCGCTGCCTTGGGTGATTCCTGCTGGCCCCAGCGGTTCCAAAGGCTCTAGGCCTTGTACCTATGACAGTCGTTGTTCTTAGGTTTAGTACGACCCTAGGGCCAACGTATATTGTGCTAATTTACTGTGTGCTAAATAAGTTTACGTTATGTATTTTGCCTCTAGCCTCATAAAAGAGACTAGAGTGATGTGATTAAATACATGTATTTTATATATATATATATATATATATATATATATATATATATATATATATACTTGGTGTGGTTCTCCTTTCATTTGGCCGTTCATGAGAGTATTGACTGGTAAAACAAGCTGCTTTACATTCCTTCAAGACTTAGCCTGAAGGCTGCTCTCCACAGCTACCACTAGGATAGCTTTCTATATAGGTTGCCTTGAAACCAACCATCAATAAGGGTCGTTTCGACTGGTGCAAGGTGCCCACTAGAATAGTGGACAGCATATGCAAGGCCAACTTCTCACAGGAGAAATTGGAGAAGAGTTAGGAGCGGCCAGAACAGAAATAAATGGAGTGCACGGAGCGCACGAGGGAAAACGGGCCCTTGTCGCGCATGCGCATCTCGGACGTGAGAGCGTAGCTGTTAAAAGGATCTGACACCGGTTAGCGACCTTGCCGTACGACCAGAAATTATTAGAAATGCAAATTGATATCAGGATGTTAGATTTGGTTAGGAACCACGCTGTATTAGCTACTTGTTAAGGTTAGCCCATCATATCATGTCAAAATGGATGTAAATCTAATGTTCTGAAGTTTGCATTTAATAATTGTGTAAATGTTTATTTTATTAACATTTTTAATTTTGTTTCATATTTTAATAAATACGGCCGGCTTGCTTGAATCCTGATGGTGCAGTGAGCAAGGGACTCATGTCTGAGTATACCCTGCCACACCTATAGTGGCCAAAAACGATTCAGAAAAGGGGGTGGTGATGAACAGAGTGTCTGAATTAAGCAGACCACTCTTACCCAGTCCAAAGATCAGGGCTTGATCCATCACCGTTATTTAGCTCACTGCACCATCCCAGCTCAGAACCTGGCTATATGCAAATTAGTCTGTCCCTGGCCCAGTGCATCATGGGAACAGGGCAGACCAAACTACCAAGCCAATTCTTCACCAGAAAGGAGACAAGCTTCCGGGGACCGGTTTCTGGCATTTCAGCCGTCGTCGGCCCGGCTTGCTTGAATCCTGATGGTGCAGTGAGCAAGGGACTCATGTCTGAGTATACCCTGCCACACCTATAGTGGCCAAAAACGATTCAGAAAAGGGGGTGGTGATGAACAGAGTGTCTGAATTAAGCAGACCACTCTTACCCAGTCCAAAGATCAGGGCTTGATCCATCACCGTTATTTAGCTCACTGCACCATCCCAGCTCAGAACCTGGCTATATGCAAATGAGTCTGTCCCTGGCCCAGTTCATCATGGGAACAGGGCAGACCAAACTACCAAGCCAATTCTTCACCAGAAAGGAGACAAGCTTCCGGGGACCGGTTTCTGGCATTTCAGCTGTCGTCGGCCCGGCTTGCTTGAATCCTGATGGTGCAGTGAGCAAGGGACTCATGTCTGAGTATACCCTGCCACACCTATAGTGGCCAAAAACGATTCAGAAAAGGGGGTGGTGATGAACAGAGTGTCTGAATTAAGCAGACCACTCTTACCCAGTCCAAAGATCAGGGCTTGATCCATCACCGTTATATAGCTCACTGCACCATCCCAGCTCAGAACCTGGCTATATGCAAATTAGTCTGTCCCTGGCCCAGTGCATCATGGGAACAGGGCAGACCAAACTACCAAGCCAATTCTTCACCAGAAAGGAGACAAGCTTCCGGGGTTTGCTCCAAATCCTCTTCCAAGTGTCCTTAATCTGTAATTTTCCAACCGCGACTTTCCCCATATAAGTTAATAGTGATTCGCGGCTGTGTTTAGACACTGCACGCGTCCCCCGTGGATCCCCTCTGTCGCTGCCTTGGGTGATTCCTGCTGGCCCCAGCGGTTCCAAAGGCTCTAGGCCTTGTACCTATGACAGTCGTTGTTCTTAGGTTTAGTACGACCCTAGGGCCAACGTATATTGTGCTAATTTACTGTGTGCTAAATAAGTTTACGTTATGTATTTTGCCTCTAGCCTCATAAAAGAGACTAGAGTGATGTGATTAAATACATGTATTTTATATATATATATATATATATATATATATATATATATATATATATATATATATATATATATATATATATATATATATATAAATAAATATATATATATATATATATATACTTGGTGTGGTTCTCCTTTCATTTGGCCGTTCATGAGAGTATTGACTGGTAAAACAAGCTGCTTTACATTCCTTCAAGACTTAGCCTGAAGGCTGCTCTCCACAGCTACCACTAGGATAGCTTTCTATATAGGTTGCCTTGAAACCAACCATCAATAAGGGTCGTTTCGACTGGTGCAAGGTGCCCACTAGAATAGTGGACAGCATATGCAAGGCCAACTTCTCACAAGAGAAATTGGAGAAGAGTTAGGAGCGGCCAGAACAGAAATAAATGGAGTGCACGGAGCGCACGAGGGAAAACGGGCCCTTGTCGCGCATGCGCATCTCGGACGTGAGAGCGTAGCTGTTAAAAGGATCTGACACCGGTTAGCGACCTTGCCGTACGACCAGAAATTATTAGAAATGCAAATTGATATCAGGATGTTAGATTTGGTTAGGAACCACGCTGTATTAGCTACTTGTTAAGGTTAGCCCATCATATCATGTCAAAATGGATGTAAATCTAATGTTCTGAAGTTTGCATTTAATAATTGTGTAAATGTTTATTTTATTAACATTTTTAATTTTGTTTCATATTTTAATAAATACGGCCAGGGGGTCTCAGACCCCCTGCCTTCCAAAGAATTATGTGTTGACTTGTTAAATGGGTAACGTAGTCTGTGTTAAGGCGGGGGTGGCCGGCAGTCCCAGACCATGAGAAAAGGGGGGGCCAATCGGCCCCCACGCACACATGGCTGGGCCCGGCCCCCCCTCTCTGGCTGATCCTTGGTTGGTTGCGCGTCCCGCCCTTGCCCCGGAAGCAGTTTTGCTCTTCCGGGTCAAGGGGGCGGGACCGCAGCTTAGAAGGGGTTAAGAGCCTGGGGAGCGCGGGAAGCGGC